>NC_141048.1:8852530-8857530 GCF_041138505.1 Cibotium barometz | reverse complement strand
GCTAAGAATGAAGAAATGAAGCTCAACGGGGGCAAGCCCAAGCAGACATCTCAGTCCAGTACCAAACCCCAGCAGCAGCAATCAGCTGCACAGACAGGGAAAGGTAACGCATCTTCTAAAGATGCTAAGAAGGACAGCAGTAATAGCTCCAGTTCAGGGGGTAAGAAGGATAAAGAACCTTAGAAAACCCCTGATGAAAAGGCTAAAGCATGCATTACTGGAGGTTATCTTCCTCTAGAGGAGCAAAAGAAGTACCAGTCAGAAAATAGATGTTTTTTCTGTCATATTATAGGGCATGGTAAGAAGGATTGCCACAAATGGCAAGCGGCACAAGCTGCCAAAGCTCCTTCTGCCACAGTTGCCACAGCCTCCCTAGCTCTTCCAGCCCCGCCTACTACTTCAAATGCAGTTCAACTTTTACCTTCCATGCATCCTATACCATCCGTGGTATTTGATGCTAAGCAGGAGGGTGAGAGCGATGCTGCTCAGAAGAGCCTCATCCGAGCTTATGGCTCTGCCCAGGGCCGACAGTTTGTAGTCCTTTTCAATATGGGCAGTTCTGAAGACGCCATCTCTCCCCAGTTGGCTAATAAATTGAACTGCACTTTAGTCCCATATCATCTGGATGTGGACGGGTTTACACTTGGTCTTCGCACCCACATTTCCCAGAAGGCACAGCAGTTTGCCTTTGAAGTTCAGAAGGCCTCATTTCAACGAGATTTCATCGTCTCACCTTTGTTGGGGTGTGACATGATCTTAGGAATTCAGTGGTTCCGTCAGTATGAGCCTATTCCCAATTGGGGGCAGGACACTTTTACTATTTGTAAAGGTTTTCCTGAGCCTGTCATGATTCGGGGGGATAGAAGCATTCTTGGCATCCCATTGATTTCACATCTCCAGGCCAGACGAGCTATCTGCAAGGGAGCAGAAGGAGCACTCCTTTATGTTCGTGCTCAAAGAGCCCCTCCCTCATTAGTAGCATCCCTTACATCTTCAGTCCCTCAGTTAGCAGACCTCCTATCCAGACACCAGGACATTATGCTTAGGGACGATCTCCCATCCTCTCGCCTTGAGGACCATCACATTGATTTGGTCCCTGGATCAGACCCTCCTAGCAGGTTTCCCTATCGTCTTTCCAAGACTTTAGAGGGCGAGTTGGAAAAGCAGTTATCTGAGCTTCTCTGAGCCGGATTCATTCGGCCTTCTTCCTCCCCATTTGCTGCACCTATCCTATTTGTCCAAAAGAAGGACAAGTCTGCACGCCTTTGTGTAGACTACAGGGCATTAAACAAACTCACTATCAAGAATAAGTTTCCTATGCCTAGGATAGAGTACATTTTGGAGAGCGTTTAGACGGTGCTAAGTTTTTCACTAAGATCGACCTCAAGAGTGGTTACCATCAGGTCCGCATTTTTGAAGCTGACATTCCAAAAACAGCTTTCAGGACAGAGCGTGGTCACTATGAGTTCGTAGTCATGCCTTTTGGGCTTACAAATGCACCCGCAACGTTCAATAAGATGATGTCTAGGATTTTCGCAGTCCACATTGGGAAGTGTGTTTTCATATTTCTTGATGACATACTAGTCTTCTCAGCCACTGCGGAGCAGCATGAGAAAGATGTGGAGAAAGTCTTGCAACTTTTGCGAGATAATCAGCTCTACATAAACGCCAAAAAGTCTATCTTTGGTGTTAAGGAAGTTCAGTATTTGGGCTACATCATTGGTTCCGATGGGATTAGACTGGACCCCTCAAAGATTCAAGAGATCTTAGATTGGGATATTCCTAAGACCGCCCAAGAAATCCGTTCATTCGTAGGTCTTTGTCAGGCCTATAGCACGCATGTCCACCATCAGTTTTCCAACCTAGCAGCACCTCTTACCGACTTGCTCAAGGGGGTGAAGACTCGCAAGCAGAAAGTCTCAGTTAATAGGTAAGGCACTTGATGCATTCCGTGCACTCCAGAAAGCTGCCTCAGAAGCACCTGTATTAAAGTTAGCATCATGGGACGAACCTTTCGAGGTCATCACCGATGCCAGCAATGTAGCCATAGACGCAGTCCTCCAGCAGGACAATAGACCCGTGGCATATTACAGCAGAAAGTTGGATGTCGCCGAAAAGAATTATTCGGTATATGACAAAGAGCTTTTGGGTGTGATCACAGCGCTCAAACATTGGAAGCCTTTTCTTTATGGACAGGCTTTCACAGTGAAAACAGACCACCAAGCACTTAAGTGGCTTCAAACTATGCCAAGTGTTCAGTGGAGTGATCGACAGGCCAGGTGGAGTCAAATCTTCCAACAGTTTGGAGGTATGATTGAATACATCCCTGGTAAGCATAACCCAGTAGCAGATGCTCTTAGTCGAAAGTCCAGCATCCAGGCAGTCCAAGAAACTACCATTCTCGAAATCACGGGGAAGGACTTGGATAGTATGAAAGACCAATATGTCGACTCCCCTGAGTTTGGTACTCAGTATAGTTTGGCCCTCACTTCTGAGCCTGGCCACTATTCAGTACAGAACGGTTGGTTGTTCTACAAGAACCGTCTCTGTGTTACTTGGGAAAAGCGTTCCGCTCTTCTCCACGATGCCCATGACTCCTTAGTTGGAGGACATAGGGGTATCAAGAGTACCCTCGAGAAATTAGAACGGTCCTTTTATTGGCCAAAGATGAGGCGTGATGTCTACGCACATGTACAAGCCTGTAAGATTTGTCAAAAAGTCAAGGTTCCCCATACAAAGAAGGCAGGTTTACTTCAACCTTTGCCTATCCTCGACGGACCTTTTATCGACATATCTATGGACTTTGTAGGGCATCTACCAGCATCCACTGGATCCCGTAACACTCAGTGTTTTACCATTGTGGATCGCTTTAGTAAGTTCTGCATGCTCATCCCATGCAAGCATACGGCCACAGCCGAGGACGTAGCCCGTCTGTTTCTCAAGCATTGGTATCCAATTTGTGGTTTGCCTAGCACCATAACATCAGACA
Organism: Cibotium barometz; assembly: GCF_041138505.1. NCBI lineage: Eukaryota > Viridiplantae > Streptophyta > Polypodiopsida > Cyatheales > Cibotiaceae > Cibotium > Cibotium barometz. The sequence goes on along the minus strand of NC_141048.1, from coordinate 8,854,541 downwards.
GAGATTCCAAGTTTACCTCGCATTTCTGGAGGGCATTATTTGAAAACTTTGGAACTAAGTTGCAGTTGTCTAGTGCATTCCATCCCCAGACAGATGGCCAGACAGAAATTTATAATCAGTTGGCCTTTGATGTCCTCAAGTCATATTGTCATGACCAGCAGTCCAAATGGGAGCACTATCTTCCGTTGGTCCAAGCTATCTTGAACGACACGCATTCATCCAGTGTCGGACGGACTCCATATGAAGTAGCCTTTGGTCGCCGTTTTTCTTCTCTTTTGACGAGAATGGTGTCTCCATCTTTAGAGGCTAATAAAACCACGGAAGCATTTTCCGAGATTATTGAGTCAGTCAAGGACCGCTTGACCAAAGCTCAGGAAGCATATAGCAGACAGGCAAATAAATCTAGACGAGATGTCCACTTCAAGGAAGGGGATTGGGTCTATTTGCGTGTCATGAAGCAGAGATTGAAACAAGTGGGCAAACGTTGTCCCGAGCTTTCATTCCGTAGTTGTGGTCCTTTTCCAATAGTTAAGAAGATAAGTGATGTCTCAATGAAGTTAAAGTTGCCTGCCAGTTGGACAATGCATGATGTTTTCCATGTTTCTTGGCTAAAACCATATGTTGGTCCAGAAGTGTTTGATGTTTCAGATGAACAGTAGCCAGACGTGGTAGACGAGGCAGAAGTGATTGAGCCTGAGCAGATCCTTCTTCATCGATGGAAGCATGGTTCCGGTCGACGGATTCGTCAGTTCTATACGAAATTCCGAGATCGAGGCACCCACGAAGCCGTATGGCTCGACGAGGAGTTCTTCCAGGAGTACCCCCAGTTATTGGCGGACTACTTGGAAGCCATGAACTTGCCGCCAAGCTGATCAAGAGGGAATGTCACATGCACTCTGCACGTAGTGCATGGTTACAAGATGGCTCATCATTAGAAGTGCAACAGTTGTACAGTTTTAGAACCCAATAGGATGATAATTGTCGTACGCCGTGACCCCATTGTACATCCTCAGTCCAGCACGAGCTACATAGGTCATTCCTCAGCCTTAGTGGGTTAGTCAGTCAGTCAAGTCCCTTAACCCACTTGGAGAGAATCATTCATGCATGTAGAGTCAGTAGAAGCCTTAGGGTTTGCATCAGAAAGCACTCTGCATCTTGCATAATATGCATACATATGCCTGTGCATCATTTAGAACATCCCCAAAGCCTTAGGGAATTTACTGGGATTTATCTGGTATTTTTCCCATATTTATTAGTATTTTTTTATCATTATTTGCATTATTGGGCATTTATAAATATTAACTTTATTAAATGACCAACCCCCAGTTAGTATAAATAGGCTTGCCTAGAGCCTCTTTTCTCATTCAGTCTTCATTGTGCTAAGAGCTCTCCTGTCTCTTGCTTTCAGCCCAAGACTAATCCAGCCCTAGAGCCCATAAGCTTTCTTCTCCAACCCTTGAGAACCATAGCTTCAGCCCAGCCCTAGGTGCCTGCATTCAGCCCTGAATTCAGCATCAGTTCAGGCCCACAGTTCAGCCCACAGTTCAGCATAGATCAACGCCAGCAATCAGCAATCTTCTCTGCGTTTTTGCACAGCCGTACAGCAGTCCATCTGCGTTTCTGTTCCAGCCGTACAGCAGCCCTGCAGCCCCTGTTTGCTCATGCGTTTCAGTCCTCAGCCCTCTCTACAGTTCAGCGTTTCTGTCCACAGCAGATTCCAGCCCTGAAGGTTCAGTCTACAGCAGATTCCAGCCCTGAAGGTTCAGTCTACAGCAGTTTCCAGCCCTGAAACAGTTGTTTGCATCAGTGTCCAGCCTTCTGTGCATCATCCACACATTCAGCAGTCATCTGGTGAAGGTAACACAACATTCATATGTGTTTTCAGCATTCTAACAGTGTGTAGAACAGTCCACCTTCTTCTTCTTTGAGCCTCAGGTGTGCAGCCCTTCCTCATGCCCTTGGGAAGAGTGCATAGGCTCAAGATCAAGTCATTGAGATGTTTCTACAGCAG